>NC_088342.1:27677500-27725000 GCF_036884655.1 Musa acuminata AAA Group | reverse complement strand
AAGCTAACATTAACCAAACCATCTTAAAATTTTACCAATCTAATATAACATCATTAGTCATGCCTTTTATTTTTAGGTATTTTAAGATAATCAATTGTCAACATTTATTTATTTTTAATAGGTTTTGTGAACAAGTATATGTTACTTATTTTCAAGTATAAAAGAGTTAACTTCAACCAAAACTAACTCAAACTTTCTTATTCAGAATTTTACTACTTTTTCTATTTTAGAATAATTTTAGGATTATTTTATATAAAAACTAATATTTTTTAATAACTTTTATGATTAAATATAAATTAATTTAATTTTGAGTGTAAAGAAACCTTTTAGGTAAATTATTAGGAGGAGGTGCAGCAGATGAGAGATAAGTAGAAGTACACAAATAATTAGGGGGAGGAGATGACTAAGGAGGAGGAGAGGAGGGGGAGGTAGAGTGTCAAGAGGAGAAGGCAGATGTGGAGAGAAAGGAGGAAAAGAAAGACGAGAATGAACAAAAAAAAAAAAAAAGGGGAGAAAGCCTTGGAAGAGGAGAATATTTTAGAAATTTTTTATTTCCAAGGATAGTCTTTTGTTGGGCAATTTTGTAGGTCAAACTTTTATTCACGTTGAATGATTAGTCTAAATAGGATAGTAGGATAGTTATTGAAAAGCTGATGATTGTTCTGAGGATAGTCAGGATCTTTTTCTAAGATGATGATAGGATTTTCTTCCGAAGGCAAAAAAAACGTAAATTTTTAGGAAACATATTGGGTAAAGAAAGATGTTTCTCATGTACAATATGATTCAGGAAGATTAATTAGATAAATAATATTCATTTAACAAAATTTACCAATTAGATATGTATAAATTAGACAATGCATATGGTATTCATCTTATCAAGATTGCATATAGTGGAATTAAGTTACAAAACCAAAATTATGGTTGTCCTTAGTTGAAATTTTGCAACACTTCATTGGCTGAACCGGTTCAGCATCAACCCCTCTTTTCCATTAGGATTGATGAAGAGTTTGACATACCAACGAGGATGCTAATGAAAATTTGCTGAGTATGTCTTCGTTAGACATATATCATCAAAGATCCGACCAACTATAAAATCACGTTCTCTTGCTAATCTTGGAGTACAAGTCACGGGTAGAAATGATGATTCTTTAAAGCTGAAATTTGTAGGTTCTAATTTGAGTTCAGAATCTATTATCTAATAACGATGAAAGGGTTCAGTTTTTAGGTAGTGATAAAGCAACTTATTCTAAGGTGACTGTGAACAGGCAAACGGTTGTATCGTATGCTCATTATGTGTCACATGAATCTGATCTTGATGAACGGGGTTCAACCTGCCATACAAAATTAAGAGGTCATCTTTCTAACAACAATTGTGGGTGTAATGAATTGTCAGATCCAGAGAAAGGTGACAAGCGTTTCATTTAAAAGTCTAATAGTGACAATCAGTTGGTTGATGGCAAGGGGTCGTCTAATGAAGCAGATTATGAGGGAAAAGCGTTCTCTTTTCGACTGCAGTGATGTATATTGTGAGATGTGATGAGGGAAATAATGGTGACAAGACTGGGGCTGATGTCACCTGTCCCAGATAACATATCACGCCTCAGCACCTCGTCAAACGGATCGGAACGTCGACCGAGGCACATTAAACATTCTGCCCAGGCTCGGTTTCACACGCCACGCCAACGCCAGTGTCAGACGCTACCTGCTCCTGCAAGGGGGCACATCAGGCACAGTAAGCTTCCCTATAAATACCCTCGCATGCTAAAGGGGTAAGGGAGGAGACACTCCAAACACTTCTTGATCTAAAACCCCTCCACATCGCTAACTTGGCCGTCGGAGGGGTCGAGCCGAGCTCCCGGCCCGACCTGTGTGCAGGTACAAGACGGGGTCGACTCTTCCCGGCACTACGGCGATGCACTCCCCCCGACGCGACGTCCCGATCGGACCGTCGAGACAGGCCACCGGGAGACCTCGAAGGATGCCGCCCGAGATCCCCGACATCCGGACCCTCGAACCGAGCCGCGACGGCCCCGAGGCCATTGCTTAAACAGATGCCCCCCGCATCATTTTGGCGCTAGAAGGAGGGCCCGAATGTCGAGGGATCCTCAGATTGATCCCGACGAACTCCCTGCCGAGGAATCGTTCTTAGCAGGGGCGCAGGCTATGCGTCCCTTGCGTGACGGGCCGCGGGCTGACGACCTCGGAACGCTACTGGCGTTCATTCGACAACCCGGATCTGCTTCCGCCCGAGGGCACCCCGAGCATCCCCTCGCCGGTGTCATCCGAGGCCTTTCACGACCTCACTCGTCAAGTCCGAGCTCTGACGGATATGGTGCAAACCATCATCCCGCTCGTCTCCCAATCGACACCCCCGCTTATGACTCAGCCGCTACGGCAACAAAAGCCGCCCGCCCAGGCCCACATGACGCTTCCGGAGCCTCCCACTTCGCCTCGCGCCCGACCAACCCCACTCGGGGATCCAGTGATGGCAGACCCGAGCGGCCGCCTAGAGCCCGAGGGCGTTTCCCACGACCCTGAGGGGTCCGGCCCGCACATGGTACAGCGGCCTGAAGATCAGAACGATCACTTCCTTCGACCAACTCGCTAAGGACTTCGAGCTACACTTCGCAGCCCATGCTCGGCCAAAGCCCTCCGCGGCACTGCTCCTCGGACTCAAACAAAGAGAGGACGAGCCCTCTCACATTTCGTGGATCGCTTTGCCACGCAAATCCGAAGCTTACCGGACACTCACCCCTCTCTGTTAATGCAGGCGTTTATGGTAGGCTTGCAACCTTTCAGATTCTGCTGGTCCCTTGTAGAGCGACCCCCCACCACAGTACCAAATATGCTCCAGCGGGCTAACCGATACATCGTAGCCGAGGCCTGGGCGGCCGAGACGAGAAGGGACGACTTCCGACTGCGGGCTCCATAAGAGAGGCTAAGCGCCCGCGGTGGCTACCCGATGTAGTCCCTGGAAAAGAAGTCTAAGCCCTGCCTCAGCCTCTTCTGAGCGAAGGTTCAGCATCTACCTGGCTACCTCTCGGCTCACGATTAGCCCCGGCTTAAACCCTTCTGAATCTATTCCTCGGCCACACACTGCCGAGCCCCCCTCAGAGCGGCCTACCCGCCTGAGCGATGTCCCTCGGCCATAGCCTGCCTGCGCCGAGCTCCTCGGCCACACACTGTCGAGCTCCCCTCAGAGCGGCCTGCCCGCCTGAGCGGTGTCTCTCGACCGCAGCCCACCTGCGCCGAGCTCCTCGACCGCAGCCTGTCGGCACCGAGCTCCTCGGCCACACACTGCTGAGTCCACCTCAGTGCGGCCTGCCCGCCTGAGCCATGTCCCTCGGCCACAGCCTCCCTGCGCCGAGCTCCACGGTCGCAGCCCGTCGGCACCGAGCTTCTCGGCCATACACTGCTGAGTTCACCTCAGCGCGGCCTGCCCGCCTGAGCCAAGCTCCTCGGCTGCACCTGCCTGCACCGAGCTCATTGACCATACACTGCCGAGTTCACCTCAGCGCGGCCTGCCCGCCTGAGCCAAGCTCCTCGGCTGCACCTGCCTGCACCGAGCTCATCGGTCATACACTGCCCGAGTCCACCTCAGCGCGGCCTGCCAGCCTGAGTTGTGTCTCTCGACCCGAGCCACTTCCCTCGGCCATGCACTACTCGACTCCACCTCGCGCGGTCTGTCCGCCCGCGTCGTGCTATTCGGCCTCATGGCCCTCGCGACCATACCGGTGTGGTCTGCCTGCCTGCGTCGTGCTACCCGGCCGCATGGCCCTCGCGACCATGCCTGCGCGGTCTGCTTGCCTGCGTCGTGCTACTCGGTCGCATGGCACTCGCGACCACGCCTGCGTGGTCTGCCCGCCTGCGTCGTGATCCTCGGCCGCATAATGCCCGAGACCACACCTGCGCGGCCAGCTTGTCTGTGTCGTGCTCCTTGGCCCCATGTTCCCGAGACACACCTGCGCGGCCAGCCCGCCTGTGTCGTGCTCCTCGGCTCCATGCTTTTCGAAACCACGCCCGCGCGGCCAGCCTGCCTGCGTCGTGCTCCTCGGCCTTATGCTCCCCGGGACACACCTGCGTGGTCTGCCCACCTGCGTCGTGCTACTCGGCCGCATGGCCCTCGCGACCACGCCTGCGCGGTCTGCCCGCCTGCTTTGTGATCCTCGGTCGCATAATGCCCGAGACCACACCTGCGTGGCCAGCCCGCCTGCGTCGTGCTCCTTGGCCCCATGTTCCCGAGACACACCTGCGCGATCGGCCCGCCTGCGTCGTGCTCCTCGCCCCTATGCTTCCCGAGACACACCTGCGCAGCCAACCCGCTTGCATCGTGCTCCTCGGCTCCATGCTTTCCGAAACCACGCCTGCGCGTCCTGCCCGCCTACGTCGTGCCTCTTGGCTCATGGTTAGCTTCGGCCTAACCCCCCTCTTTTTACATTTGCACGGCTCGCTCGTAGACTGCCCGAGTCCACCCCTACGCGGCCCGCCCGCCTGAGCCGTGTCCCTCGGTCTCAGTCTGCACGAGTCCATCTCAGCGCGGCCTGCCCGCCTGAGCAGCGTCCGCGCGGCCATAGTCTGCTTGTGCCGAACACCTCGGCCACATGGTGCTCGAGACCGCGGCAACGTGTTGCCCGAGACCACCTCTGATCGGCTTGCCCGACGGAGTTGTGCTCCTCGGCTGCATGTCGACCGAGACCACGCCCACGCGGCCTGCCCGCCTGTGTCGTACCCCTCGGCTCATAGCCCGAGTCGCTCTAGTTCGATCTCCGACTTGCGACTCGTCGGCTTGGCTCATAGCCCGAGTCGCTCCAGTTCAATCTCTGACTTGCGACTCGCCGGCTCGGCCCATGACTTGAGACACGCCAGCGCGGCCTGCCTGCTTGCGCCGTGCTCCTCGGCCGCACGTCGCCTGAGACCACAGCCTCTGCTCGGCTTCCCGATTGAGACGTGCTCCTCGGTCGCACGTTGCCCATGACCCAAGACACCCGCGTGGCCTGCCCGCCTACGTCACTGCTCCTCAACTCCTCGGCCATAGCCCAGGTCGCTCTAGTTCGATCTCCGACTTGCGACTCGCCGGCCCAGCTCATAGCCCGAGTCGCTCCAGTTCGATCTCCGATTTGCGACTCGCCGGCTCAGACCATAACCCGAGTCGCTCCAGTTCGATCTCCGACTTGCGACTCGCCGGCCCAACCTGCCCGCCTGAGCGGTGTCCCTTGGCCACACCGCCGAGATGCACCTCAGCGCGGCCTGCCCGCTTGAGCGACGTCCGCGCAGCCACAGTCTGCTTGCGCCGAACACCTCGGCCACATGGTTGCACCGCCTGGCAAAGCTCGAAGACTGAGCCTCTAGGCGGTGCCACCTCCTGTCAAGGGCGGTTGCACCTCCTACCAGAGCTCGAAGACTGAGCTCAGGCGGTTGCACCTCCTGACTGAGGCGGTTGCACCGCTTGCCAGAGCTTGAAGACCGAGCTCAAGCGGTGCCACCTCTTGTCAGGGGCGGTTGCACCGCCCAGTCTTGCTCGGAGACTGAGCCCAGGCGGTGCTACCTCCTGGCCTGGGCGGTTGCACCTCCCATAGCAATCAGGGTCCGAATGGGTTGATCCATTCGACCCAATTTGGGTTTTTTTAGGGGCCCAATTGCCCCAAGATTAAGTTAATGGGATCACCTCCCATTTCCAACTTAATCATTGTGCTAACTACGATTTTTCCTAAGACATTTACTACAACTTGCTCCGGTGTGTCAATCACTTCTTCCGGCGAGCTTCCGGCGAACTTCCGTCGATCATCCGATGAACCCTCGGTGATGCTACTGCGGACTTCCGGCAAACTCCTGGACTTGCAACAATCCACTTGGCGAGTTCTGACGAGCTTCTTTGGCAAGCTCATGGACTTCTCGGATTTATTCCCGCAGAACCTCCGACGACTGTCCGAACTTCCGTCGAACTCTCGAACTCCCAACGTGATCATTGTCTTGACTCCGACGCAACTCCTACTGCATGTCTTACTTTCATCATACTTAATCCTGCACATGTAAACAAAACTTCGATCGAGACAATTAATCCTAAGCAATTAACCAAGTTGTCCGACATGTCATTGGTCCCTCGACGCTTCGTCCGATTCTTCGGCGCATCGTCCTTTCCTGCGGCCTATTGCCCAATCGGCCAGTTGGCTACGCAACTCCGATATCCTTGGCACAATACCCGCTCTTCTTGGCCCGATGCCCGAGTCCACGGCCTGAAGCCTTCTGTCGATACGTCGACCGATCCACCGGCCCGACGTCCAATCTTCTGACATGTTCCTCCGGCACATCATGATTTTCCTGCTTTAATTGTCTCATCCTGATCGAGGCATCCTACGTCACTCAAAACACAGATTAAATCATAAACATATATCAAGTAGTTTCATCATCAAAATCTCCCCCTTTTTGATGATGACAACCACTTGATGACAGAGTTAAACTTAACTCCCGGAGTTTAAACAAACTCCCCCTATCAATATGCCATATTGATAAAACCTTGAATTCAAACTGAATTCAAGTCATTGCAATATTCATTATGAATACTTGCAACACGTCATCATGAACTTATGCATAAACTTATGCATAACATCATACTTCTCCTCCTTTGTCATCAACGAAAAGGAGAAGTACCACAATCAAGCATTTGTGATATTGGTTCAACTCATTGCATGAAAAACATAATATCAAGTTTTATCATCATACAAGTTTGCTATTATCAAATATCAACATGTAAAATTGCGATGTAAGCTTTTGATATCATAACGCAAACATTTCAAGTGTTTATCAATTGTAGCATTTCATCACATGGTAAGATATCAACGCGTAAAATTACGATACAAGTTCTTGACATCTTAACACATGATGCAGACATGACATAATGCAAATTTGGCAATCATAGCATCAGTGTTCATAGCATCAATTCATATATTTCTCCCCCTTTGTCGTCAACAAAAAGGAGAACGATATAAGCAAATTTTAAATATAAGTGCGATGCCATAAGCAGGTTCATGTCATTTTTCAACAAAAAGTGATAAGATACCAAATATTCAAACATTTCAAGGAAAACATGACATGGAGATAGCTTTGAAAACTTTTTCCATTTTATTTGTTATTTTCTTTTTGCATGACGGAGGAAAGCTATTTCTGAGCTTACTCGAATGAAGTTAAAATCGATAAGATATTAAAGCACGCTTCATTTTTACAAGTATCAAGATATGTATCAAATCCTTGTACGTAAAAATGACTTTCTTTTTCAAGAAGGAATTTATAAGCCGGAATCATTTCATCAAATCCATTTCTCAAAACAAAATATTGTTCGCATGATAAGTGTATAAGAGATGTATTTGCTGATTGATTCCATATGTCAAAAATTAATGATATGAATTAAACTTGATATGACATATGCTTATTAAGTCTGGAAGAGGATAATTCGAAAATCCAATTATTAGGATGCCAATAGTTAAGAGAATCCGAAAATGAAATTAACACTTTCATGCATTCGGACAAGGCTGTGCTATTGATTTTCAAATACAATCATGAGGACAAAACATGCTTATTATCATGGAAATTTTTGTATCCAAAGCACATAATTTCCAACTTGTTATTAGGGCATGTAATTGTGTAAAATCATCATGACAGTCGAGTGATTTGATCATTCAATCAAAAAAGTCCGAAAATTAATTTTAACAAGTTCAATCATTCGGACATATTTTTGCCATAGTTTTTCAAATACAATTATGAAGATAAGACATGCTCATCATCATGATAGTACGATAGCAAGTTTACAATATACAAGGTAGCAAAAAACTTTTCAACATTTTAAGACACGAAAGCTAGCAATTTTCTCTTTGAGATATGCACATTAGCAACTCTTTCTCCCCCTATGTCATTGGGAAAGAGAAGGGAAGACCCTTTACATTAATTTCTAAATCATGACAAGGGAAGGTTTCAATCTTATTTGTGCATCATTATATTTTCAAATTCAAACATGCACAATTTCAAAAACCTTATATTTCATTCATGTATGATACTGAATAAATCAATCAATATTATGAGCATATCATACATGACACTTAAATTTTTAACTATTTATCAATATTTTGATCATGATACCAAACATTCATCATTTAGAGTATTTATGACATTAAATCAACATACATCATTTTAGTAACAACTCATAGCATTTTAAATCATGATTTACATCATATGTAATACATCACATCATAATTAAAAAGCTGCATGCATCATTGCAAATCATAAATGCTTCATATCATGATGGTATCAATTTTGTCAAATTATATCTTACCATGCATGATCATAATTTTTCATTTGTATACATCAAAATAAATTAATGAATATTTCATGTATTCATATATCACATAAGGAATATCAAGAAGAGTTGGTAATGAGATTTACGAATCATGTAGACAAATTATGAATATTAAGAGACATATTATGATTCTTTTTAGATAACTCAAATAGCAAAAAGAAAGAATCACAGTAAGTTATTTTGATTTATAAAAAGAATTCTCAAGTTATAATTCCAAGAAATCACGATTCATTTCAATAAATTTCAATAAGAACACATCATCAAAATCTCAACATTATTTTCAAGAGATTCAAAATGGCATAGATAATTTTATTGATCTCTTAGTGAAAAAGTCAATACGATAGAGAAAAATAAATTTTCAAGAAAAATACTTTTCTCTTTTTAGTTGTTTTAGTTCATATAATTTTATTTTATCTATGCCAAACATGTAGCATGTTTTAAAATCGAAAGTGCAAGTTTTATTACGACAAAGATCAATAAGGCACTTTCATTACCGTGAAAATTGAAAATCACAAGATTCATCATCCATAATTATAAAACCAATAAACACGATTTTTAAAATCTCATGCATAGAATAAAATCATGGTATCAAAACATCATTATATCATCAAGCATGATTTCATATTTTCAATCAAAATCATTTTGTTTGTTTATCATAAAATATGTATTTTTCATGATTATTTTCAAAACTACTAGCATGATCATAAATTTTGCATTTTCATCATTTTTTTTTAACATGTAATTTTCAAGAAAATTAATTCTATATTAAAAAGAAAATGTATTATGAAGAGCATCATGTAATTTCGAAATAATTCAAGAGAGTTGAGTTACTTACCTTGTAGTCGAAGCCCGTCAAAGCCCAATTCGTTGTTTCACCTTTGGAAGTTCTTGATTCATCCTTGGTTGCCTTCCTCTTCTTTGGCCTCTTCCTTCGTTCAAGTTCATTGTCTATTTTAGATTTTTGTTTAATAAACTTATTAAGATTTAGTGTTCGAAGTTCAAGTTCATCATTGTCCTCGTCACTTGAGTCATCGCTCAAGTGGCATTTATTTGTCCGGAGTTCCAAATCCTTCCTGTTCTTTGGAAGGTCATTGTGTTCAACATGTTCATCATGTGCATTGTGCATCATTTCATATGTCATCAACGAACCAATTAGTTCTTCAAGTGGTAAGTTGTTTAGGTTTTTAGCTTCTTGTATTGCAGTTACTTTTGAATCCCACTTCTTAGAAAGAGAACGCAAAATCTTGTTTACGAGTTCAAAATCCGAAAAACATTTTTCAAGAGCTCTTAAACTATTGATGACATCCGTGAAACGAGTGTACATGTCGCCTATAGTCTCGCTTGGTTGCATTCGAAAAAGCTCAAAATCATGCAATAAAATGTTAACTTTCGAGTCTTTGACTCTATTAGTTCCCTCGTGCGTGATTTCAAGTGTTCGCCAAATGTCAAAAGCCGTTTCGCACGTAGAAATCCGATTGAACTCATTTTTGTCTAAAGCGCAAAATAAGGCATTCATAGCCTTTGCGTTTAAAGAAAAATCCTTCTTCTCCAAATCCGACTATTCGTTCATCGGTTTAGAGGGAAGTTGAAAATCGTTTTCAATGATATTCAATAAATCCAAATTCATAGAAATCAAGAAAACTCTCATTCGAGTTTTCCAATAAGTGTAGTCCAATCCGTTAAACAACGGTGGACGAAAAACCGATAAGCCCTCTTGAAAGCCATGAAGAGCCATTTCTCTCAGGTGTAAATCCGAAATGAGAAATATCGGGCTCTGATACCAATTGTTAGGATCAAGAGCACTAAGAGGGGGGGGGGATGAATTAGTGCAGCGGAAATCTTTCAGTATTAAAACGAAACTGCGTTCGTTTGATAAAAATGATTTCGATGTAAAAGTTGATTCTAAGATTACTTTAACTTAAGATTAAGCGAGATGACGTTAAAGTAAATCTACGAAGGCAGTTTGCAGTTTATGATGAAAATCATAATGCAAGCGCAAACTGAAATGCGACGTTCGTACGATAAAATCGGTTTACGTCTAAATGCCAATTTTGAGGATACTGAACTTTGAGATACGTTTTATAAATGCGCAGAAGGCAGTTTGCAATTATGATTGAAATCAAAACGTAAACGTAAACTGAAATGTAATGATCGTACGAAAAAGCCGATTTACGTCTAAACGCAGATTCGGAAAGCTCTGAGCTTAGAAACTCGTTCGTAAAAGCGCAGAAGGCAGTAGCTATTTAGGAGGTTTGTAGTAAAGATAAAATGTTCAAAGTAAATGCAAATCGAGATTTAGAGTGGTTCGGTCAATCTTGACATACTCCACTTTTGGCTTCCTCCACCGACGAGGTCACCGACGTTAACTAGAGGCCTTCCTTCAATAGGCGAAGGCCAACCACCCTTTTACAGTTTCACTCCTTTTGACGGGCTTAGGAGACAACCCTTACAGAAATTTTCTCTCCTCTCTTTACAACTCAGAACTTGGAAGAACAGAGGGAGAAGAACTTTTGGCCTTTACAACAATTTTGAGCTCTAAGAATCACAGAAAGGATCAAGATTTCGGTGTAAGTTGCTCTTTCAATGCTGAATGGGTGGGGTATTTATAGGCCCCAACCCATTCATATTTGGAGCTCAAAACTGTCAATTCCCGGAATTCCGGGATCAGGCGGTTGCACCTCCTGACTGGAGCGGTTGCACCGCCTGGCAGAGCTCGAAGACTGAGCCTCTGGGCGATGCCACCTCCTGTCAAGGGCGGTTGCACCTCCTACCAGAGCTCGAAGACTGAGCTCAGGCGGTTACACCTCCTGACTGAGGCGGTTGCACCGCTTGCCAGAGCTTGAAGACCGAGCTCAAGCGATGCCACCTCTTGTCAAGGGCGGTTGCACCGCCCAGTCTTGCTCGGAGACTGAGCCCAAGCGGTGCTACCTCCTGGCTGGAGTGGTTGCACCGCCCAGTCTCACTCGGAGACTTGGCCTAGGCGGTGCTACCTCCTGGCCTGGGCGGTTGCACCTCCCACAGCAATCAGGGTCCGAATGGGTTGATCCATTTGGCCCAATTTGGGTTTTTTTAGGGGCCCAATTGCCCCAAGATTAAGTTAATGGGATCACCTCCCATTTCCAACTTAATCATTGTGCTAACTACAATTTTTCCTAAGACATTTACTGCAACTTGCTCTGGTGCGTCAATCGCTTCTTCCGGCGAGCTTCCGACGAACTTCAGTCGATCATCCGATGAACCCTCGGTGATGCTACTACGGACTTCTGGCAAACCCCTAGACTTGTAACGATTCACTTGGCGAGTTCCGACGAGCTTCTTTGGCAAGCTCATGGACTTCTCGGATTTGTTCCCGCAGAACCTCCGACGACTGTCCAAACTTCCGTCGAACTCTCGAACTCCCAACGTGATCATTGTCTTGACTCCGGCGCAACTCCTGCTGCATGTCTTACTTTCATCGTAGTTAATCTTGCACATGTAAACAAAACTTCGATGGAGACAATTAATCCTAAGCAATTAACCAAGTTATCCGGCATGTCATTGGTCCCTCGACGCTTCGTCCAATTCTTCGGCGCATCGTCCTTTCCTGCGGCCTATTGCCCAATCGGCCAGTTGGCTCCGCAACTCTGATATCCTTGGCACAATACCCGCTCTTCTTGGCCCGATGCCCGAGTCCACGGCCCGAAGCCTTCTGTCGATACGTCGACCGATCCACCGGCCCGACGTCCAATCTTCTGACATGTTCCTCCGGCACAACATGATTTTCCTGCTTTAATTGTCTCATCCTGATCGAGGCATCATGCGTCACTCAAAACGCAGATTAAATCATAAACATATATCAAGTAGTTTCATCATCAAAATACGAGATTCAACACAGATCGCGCGAGGTGGAGTCGAGTAGTGCATGGCCGAGGGAAGTGGCTCGGGTCGAGAGACACAACTCAAGCGGGCAAGCCGCGTTGAGGTGGACTCGGGCAGTGTATGGCCGATGAGCTCAGTGCAGGCAGGTGCGGTCGAGGAGCTTGGCTCAAGCGGGCAGGCCGCGCTGAGGTGAACTCGGCAGTGTATGGCCGATGAGCTCGGTGCAGGCAGGTGCGGCCGAGGAGCTTGGCTCAGGCGGGCAGGCCGCGCTGAGGTGAACTCGGCAGTGTATGGCCGAGAAGCTCGGTGCCGACGGGCTGCGGCCGTGGAGCTCGGCGCAGGGAGGCTGCGGCCGAGGGACACGGCTCAGGCGGGCAGGCCGCGCTGAGGTGGACTCGGCAGTGTGTGGCCGAGGAGCTCGGTGCCGACAGGCTGCGGCTGAGGAGCTCGGCGTAGGCGGGCTGCGGTCGAGAGACACTGCTCAGGCGGGTAGGCCGCTCTGAGGGGAGCTCGGCAGTGTGTGGCCGAGGAGCTCGGCGTAGCCAGGCTGTGGCCGAGGGACATCGCTCAGGCGGGTAGGCCGCTCTGAGGGGGGCTCAGCAGTGTGTGGCCGAGGAGTAGATTCAGAAGGGTTTAAGCCGGGGCTAACCGTGAGCCGGGAGGTAGCCAGGTAGATGCTGAACCTTCGCTCGGAAGAGGCTGAGGCAGGGCTTAGACTTCTTTTCCAGGGACTACATCGGGTAGCCACCGCGGGCGCTTAGCCTCTCTTATGGAGCCCGCAGTCGGAAGTCGTCCCTTCTCGTCTCGGCCGCCCAAGCCTCGGTTGCGATGTATCGGTTAGCCCGCTGGAGCATATCTGGTACTGTGGTGGGGGGTCGCTCTACGAGGAACCAGCAGAATCTGGAAGGTCGCAAGCCTACCATAAACGCCTACACTAACAGAGAGGGGTGAGTGTCCGGTAAGCTCCAGATTTGCATGGCAAAGCGATCCACGAAATGTGAGAGGGGCTCGTCCTCTCTTTGTTTGAGTCCGAGGAGCAGTGCCGCGGAGGGCTATGGCCAGGCATGGGCTGCGAAGTGTAGCCCGAAGTCCTTGGCGAGTTGGCCGAAGGAAGTGATCGTTCCGATCTTCAGGCCGCTGTACCATGTGCGGGCCAGACCCCTTAGGGTTGTGGGAAACGCCCTCGGGCTCTGGGCGGCCGCTCGGGTCTGCCATCACTGGATCCCTGAGTGGGGTTGGTCGGGCCCGAGGCGAAGTGGGAGGCTCCGGAAGCGTCATGTGGGCCCGGGCGGGCGGCTTTTGTTGCCGTAGCTACTAAGTCATAAGCGGGGGTGTCGGTTGGGAGACGAGCGGGATGATGGTTTACACCATATCCGTCAGAGCTCGAACTTGACGAGCGAGGTCGTGAAAGGCCTCGGATGACACCGGCGAGGGGATGCTCGGGGCGCCCTTGGGCGGAAGCAGATCCGAGTTGTCGAATGAACGCTAATAGCGTTCCGAGGTCGCGGGGAGGTCATCAGCCCGCGGCCCGTCACGTAAGGGACGCACAGCCTGTGCCCCTGCTAAGAACAATCCCTCGATAGAGAGTTCGTCGGGATCAGTCTGAGGATCCCTCGACATTCGGGCCCTCCTTCTAGCGCCAAAATGATGCGGGGGGTATCTGTTTAAGCCATGGCCTCGAGGCCGTCGCGGCTCGGTTCGGGGGTCCGGATGTCGGGGATCTCGGGCGGCGTCCTTCGAGGTCTCCCGGTGGCCTATCTCGATGGTCCGATCGGGACGTCGCGTCGAGGGGAGTGCGTCGCCGCAGCGCCGGGAAAAGTCGACCCCATCTTGTACCTGCACACAGGTCGGGCCGGGAGCTCGGCCCGACCCCTCCGACGGCCAAGTTAGCGATGTGGAGGGGGTTTCAGATCAAGAAGTGTTTGGAGTGTCTCCTCCCTTACCCCTTTAGCATGTGAGAGTACTTATAGGGAAGTTTACTATGCCTGATGTGCCCCCTTGCAGGAGCAGGTAGCGTTTGACACTGGTGTTGGCGTGGCGTGCGAAACCGAGCCTGGGCAGAATGTTTAATGTGCCTCGGTCGACGTTCTGATCCGTTTGATCAGGTGCTGAGGCGTGATGCGTCATCTGTGACAGGTGACGTCAGCCCCAGGTCGCCATTATTTCCCTCATCAAGATGGATGATCAGGAAAAAGACGGTGAGTGCCGGTAACAAAGGCGTAAAGGTTTCGGTCAATGCTAACGATCCCTGCAGCAGTACTAGCCATGCCAATGGGTTGGTACAACCTGCGAGCGCCCCGTCCAACCGAATCAGACTTTTGTTACCCGATTTAACACTGGCTAGTTGGTTCGATTGAACCAACTAGCCACGTTATTACCCGCAAAAGTCACCCCCTGACGGCCCAGCCTTCGTCCGCCGCTTCCTTGCGCCGCCGCTGCTTCCGTGTGCAACGCCTTCCACCATCGAAGGAGAGGACCGCAGCTTCCTCCGCCACCGACGGACACCTCTGAAGCTTCCTCCGCCCACGACGTCGTCTGCGGCTTCCGCCGCTGCCGCCGTTCACAGTTTCCTCCGCCGCCGTTGCTGTCGTCCGAAAGTTCCAGTATCGGTAACTTTTTCTCCCCCTCGCTTCGCTCGGGTACAGTTCTTTTTTCCCCTGTTAACAGTTCTTTTCTCCCCGTACGAAAGTTCCACTGTCAGTTTTCCTCCGGTAATATAGGGGTTTGGCATCGTTTAATTACAGCTTTCCTGTGGTTTTATTGTTTCTCGATTATTCCCATACAAGCATACCCTTCCTTGGACGCACTGATACTTTGTTGGTAATTGGCTGTCGTGGTTTCTGTGATTTCCCGACTCGGGTTAGGTTTTCCTCTTAGGGTTCTAGGGATTCGATATCGCCTGGGTCCATGTGGTTTCGTGGTTTCTTGATCTTCCCTGTAAGCATACCTTCATCGATTGATTCTTGGTAATTTGCTATGGCATTATCTGGGCTTCTCTGATCTATGCTAGGGTTTCCTCATTGCATTGTAGGGATTTCATATCGTTCGATTCCACTTTTCCTTTGGTTTCATAGTTTCTCGATTCTTCCCCTGCAAGCAGACCCTTCTTTGAGCACTGATAGTTTGTTGGTAATAGGCTGTGGTAGTTTCTGGTATTCGCTGATCCGTGGTAGGTTTTTCTCTTAGGATGGCCGGAATTTGACATCGTTTGGGTTCGTGTGGCTCCATCTTTTCTTTATTCTTCTCTACAACCATTCCTTCTTTGTACGCATTGATTGATGCTTGGTTATTTGTTGTGGTATTTGTTGGGCTTCTTTGATCTTTGGTAGGTTTTCTGCTTAATTGCAGGGAATTGATACCATTTGGTTCCACTTTCTGTGGTCGGCATTTTAAGTGCTACGGTTTGTTCTTAGGAATGTAGTGATTTTGATATCATTGAGTTCCCGTATCCTATTGTTTCATCATTGCTTGATTCTTCCCTACTTTCTTTGGATGCACTGATTAATGCTTGGTAATTTGTTGTGGCACATAGCTCGTCTCCGATATATGCTGGCGTTTTCTCTTAGAATTCTTGGCATTTGATATAATTATGTGTAACTTAATATGAGGTTTCATCATTTCTTGAATCTTATGTACAAACATACCCCTCTGCAGATGCATTAACTTTTTTCCAGGTAATTTGTTGTGGGACTTCTTTTGGCCAAGGCAATGCATAATTCTGCTTCTGCTGGTCCTCCAGCAAAGCCAAGAGTGGGCTCGTCGCAGGTGTCAGAAGCTTCTCTGAAGCGCAAGCGTGGTGTATTCCAAAAAGATTGTAAGAACATCAATCCTTTTCTTTGTCTTCTGTTATATTTTTTAGTTTTTGTGTAATCAAATTTGGTAGTGGAAGCCGATTTATTCTTCTTCCTCACTCTGTTGTTTCTAGTGGCTGTTATCTTGATGTGGGTCTTCTTGATCAAAAAGTTCAATTTAGTATTGATCAGAATAAGAATATAGATCATCAATATGGTACCAATCTTAATTGGACAGAGATAGACCTATTGGGAGCTTTTGTTTTTCATAGCTGCAAATTTATATTGTTTTTGAGACTTTTAGTTGAGTGGCTATCTTTATAATCAAGCTGGACTGGCCTGTGCTGGGAGGAAGTAGCACTGGTTGGAGGAGTGATGGGGGCTCTTTCCTGATTATTGCCACTTTGCTATTTTGGGAGCTCTGATTTTGGCTGTTGTTGCTTATTTGTATAATGGCCTTTTGTTGCTCTACATTATCATGTAGTGGAGAAATTTGATATTCATGCTTCTTTCTCTCTTAATCCTGAGAGTTTCGTACTTAAGCTTTTGCTCATAATATAATACCTACTTATTTACCAAAAAAAATTATACAAGATGGTAAGGACAAAATTAGAGAGGATTATATGACTTTGCTAAAGAGAAGTTTTCTCTCTATTTTGTTGTCAAAGAAACATTACCTTTACTCCAACAGAAGGTTTGCTAAGGGTATCCACATGCAAGTATTCTCACTCTACACAAGTTTGAAGAATTTGAAAGGTATCTACATGCATGGGCTTAAAGATCAAGCTATTTTATATAAAAATTAAAAGTCAATAGAAATTATATGTTGGCATGAAGATAGTAAGAGTTCTCTTATATTCAAAAATTTGAATGTACACATGTTTTGCTTACTTATTTGTCATGGAACAATTCTTCTTCGCTGGCAATGCTTTGATATAAATTTCTTGTTGCAAAGAACTTATGCAAACATGTTTCCATCAAGAACTGCTAATTTTTGGGCTAATGATTTTATTATGCAGTGCAACATATGATGTATGGGTTTGGAGACGATCCCAATGTAAGAATTTCTATTCTTAATATGACTTTATTTTGCTTTTTACTTGTCTGCCAATGTCAATTCATCTTCCAATTTATACTTCATTGAAACATAAAAATTGACTTTTGCACACTAAGAAGAGCACCCAGAGAAACATGTTTACTTTTATTGTGAAAATCTTTCTTTGCTTTTGGAAATCAGTGCTTGGAATTGACATTGTTACTATTAAATTGAAGCTATCGCTTTACATTTGCAGCAATGTTACCTAGACTTATACAGGTCCAACAAGACACATTGATACATCTTGTGTCAACACAAATGGGCATGGTTTAACACTTATTCTTGCCACCTGCAGTGATCATAGAAGGGGAGTGAGAGGAGAAATGAGAAAAAAGAAAAAGAAGCTAACCCTTTATTGCTCTTGCAAGATGCCACCACCTTCATGATCATTGGAGAGAGGAGAGGGATAGGGGGTGTGGAGATGAGTCATTGAATTCCATTTCCCTAAGTCATGAGATGATCTTGAAATTTTATGACTCATGGTAATCTTAATACCCATTTATCTAAAGGAGATTCAACTAAACTGAATTAAAACATACAAGATTTATTTATTTGCATTCTATGGGGTTTAATTGCACATTGGGGTGATTGCATGTTATCAAAATTAGAGCAATTTGAGTAATAAACATGCTTAACTATATCATTACATCTTAAAATTATTAGCATTTCATTGATTCTAGAATATTTAAACGAATGAATGTTTCACACCTAAACATTAAATATAATGTTATGGATTAAAGTATTGCTTGCACATGCCAATAGTTACTAGCCTTACATTTGTTTTTGACACAGATAGATAATTATGTTTGAGTTGGTTCGGTATTGGTTGTACCGCACTATAAACTCAATGTGTTGGGCTCACCAGATTGTCACGGCCTTAGCTGGAATTGCCTAAGGCGTGAGGCACCCTTGCGGCCAAGACGCGAACTTAGCTTGCGTTGCGAGGCACCCTTGCGGCAAAGACGCGAACTTAGCTTGCGTTGCCTAAGTCGCACTTCGCCCTTGCGATATTGCTCTGCAAAGATCAGCCCACTTGCAACCTCTCGTAGGTCCCGAATGACCTGTAAAAGAGAAAGTTGATTAGTTCGAAAGAACGAGTGACGGATAAGTCCCGACGTCTCGCGAAAAAGGGAAGCTTTACAAGCAATTCAACGAGCACCTTGTATGCACAAGAGAAAAGAGGGAGAGGGGGAAAATAAGGACTTTAGAGGGTTGAACGAACAGCTACAAGTCCACAAACAACTGCTCATCGGGTGCCGGGCGCGACAACAAGTTCTCGTCAAGGTAACGTGCGAACTTGCGAAAGGTTGTTCAACGCCCGACACTATACCGAAGCCCCATCCAGCCCTATGCCACTCGGGGGGTTCAAAGGGGCTGAGATGGCTGACGTTTTGGTGAGCGGAGGCGGGCTGCAGAAAACAACCGACAGCACATGAAAACGGAGTTGTTTTGGGCTGTTTTGGGTAGTTTTGGGGCTGTTTTGCTCGGTTCGGTGAGCGGTCGCTTTGTAGCGCTACAACTTGTTCGAACTTACATTTTTACAAGCAAAATGACTCAAAACCAAGGCAAAACAGGCTGCCAAGTAGCTGTACATGTAGATGAGAGCGACGAACGGTTCGTTGAACGAAGTTGTTGCAGGTGCGCGACGACCGTTCGTGACATTCTCCCCCACTTAAATTGTCGACGCCCTCGTCGACGCTTGTTTGTAGTTGTTGATGATTGCTTCATGTCGTAGGGCGTCTTCAGGCTCCCAATTGGCTTCAGTTCAGGGAAGCTTTCGCCACTTCACCAAGCACTCTGTTTGCTCAGCTCCATTGGGTAGCTTTATCTTGCGGTCCGTCAGAATGGTTTCAACTCGCTTCTCGGAGGAGGCTGTGATGGGAGGTAGCCTAGTTGGAACACTTCGGGAAGCATCTTGCGGATCCGAGTGGTAGGCTTTTAGGTTGCTGGCGTGAAGAACGTTGTGAATTTTGAACCACGCGCGCAACTGCAACTTGTAAGAGACGTTGCCTACCCTGTTGATAATTGGGAAGGGCCCTTCATACTTGCGCACCAATCCTTTGTGGACTTTGTTTCTAAAGAATTGGAGTGATGCTGGTTGGAAGTTTACCAACACCAAATCGCCAACCTTGAACTCTTGCGGTCGCCTTCCCAAGTCTGCCCACTTCTTCATCCTTTTTGCCGCCTTCTCCAAGTAAGCTCGCGCAATATCTGCATTTCGGTGCCACTCCTTTGCGAAGTGGTAGGCTGACGGACTACTCCTAGTATACCCAATTGCCATGGTGTGAGGAGTTGACGGTTGTTGTCCGGTAATGATCTCGAAGGGGCTCTTGTTGGATGTAGAGCTCCGCTGCAAGTTGTAGGAAAATTGGGCAATGTCGAACATCTTCACCCAATCTCGTTGGTTGGCACTCACGTAGTGCCGGAGATATTGCTCCAGGAGCGAGTTTATCCTCTCAGTTTGGCCATCCATCTGGGGGTGGAGACTTGTGGAGAAGTATAACTTGGATCCCAACAGTTTGAATAACTCGGTCCAGAATCGTCCCAGGAACTGAGCATCCCGATCACTGATGGTATTGTGCGGGACTCCCCAATACTTCACCATATCCTTCATCATCAGCTTGGCTGCCTCCTCTGCTGAACAGTGTAGGGGAGCAGCAATGAAAGTTGCATACTTTGAAAATCGATCGACTACCACGAGTATCGATCCGAGTCTCCCTACTAGTGGCAAGCTCGATATAAAGTCTAAGGAAATGCTCTCCCACGACCTTTCTGGTACGGGCAACGACTCCAAAAGTCCCACCGGCTTCCGCTGCTCCGCCTTGTCTTGTTGGCAAGTGAGGCATGTTTGAACATATTCCTTCACATCAGTCCCCATCTTCGGCCAGTAGAAGGCCCTCTCCACGAGAGCCAACGTTCGATGAATACCTGGGTGTCCAGCCCAAAGGGAATCATGACATTCTCTTAAGAGTTCACGCCTCAAATTGTCCACTCGAGGAACATAAACTCGATTCCCTTTTGTGTACACGAGTCCCTCCTGGACCCAAAATTGTCGTGCCTTGCCTTCTTTGATAAGTTGCATCAGGAGAACTGCCTGGGGATCACCATACAGTCCATCCCTGATCTTGGAAAGGAAGTTGGAGTGCAATTGACTTGCTTGGCCTCCGCCCTCCAATTGTACGACATTCACGTGCTCCACTTTCCGACTCAATGCATCGACCACGACATTTGCCTTCCTAGGCTTATACTCCATTGCCATATCAAATTTAGCTAAAAAGTCCTGCCACCGTGCTTGTTTTGAAGAAAGTTTCTTCTGTGTTTGGAAATAGCTCAGAGCGATTTTGTCTGTCCTTAGCACAAATCGCGATCTGAGATGGTAGTGTCGCCAAACTCGTAGACAGTGGATCACCGCTATCATCTCCTTCTCGTGCACTACATACCGCCGCTCGGTCTCGTTGAGCTTGCGGCTCTTGTAGGCCACCGGATGACCTTCCTGCATGAGTACTCCCCCAATAGCGAAGTCCGAAGCATCTGTATGGACTTCAAAAGGCTCCCCATAGTCTAGCAATTTGAGCATTGGTTCTTCCATAGCAGCAGCCTTCAGATCTTGGAATGCTATTTCACATTTGTCCGACCACTTCCAAAGCTGCTCCTTCAGTAACTCCGTCAGTGGAGTTGCACGCTTCGAGTACCCCGTTATGAAGCGTCGATAGTAGTTGACGAAACCAAGGAAGGATCTCAACTCTGGCACCTTCTTTGGAGTTCGTCATTCCGCAACCGTTTGCACTTTTGATTTGTCCATACGAATGGAACCATCACCGATTTGATGCCCCAAGAATAAGATCTTCGTTTGGGTGAAGTAGCATTTCTCCCTTTTTACGAACAAAGTGTTCTCCCTGAGAACCTTGAAAATTGTCCGAAGGTGCCGAACATGCTCCTCGAGCGTTTGGCTGTATACGACGATATCATCTAAGTAGACGACTACGAACTTGTCCAAATACTCCTTGAATAGTTGGTTCATGAGAGTGCAGAACGTGGCCGGAGCGTTGGTTAAGCCGAAAGGCATCACCAAGAACTCAAATGCTCTATACCTGGTGACACAGGTAGTCTTCGCTTCGTTGCCTTCAGCAATGCGCACCTGCCAATACCCCGACCGAAGGTCGAGTTTCGAGAAATACTTGGCTTTGGCCAACTGGTCGAACAAGTCCGCGATGAGGGGGATGGGATACTTGTTCTTCACTGTCACTTTGTTAGGGGCTCGGTAATCGACGCATAGTCGGAGGCTCCCATCTTGTTTCTTCTGGAAGAGAACTGGAGCTCCGAAAGGTACTTTAGAGCTGCGAATGAGACCACCGCTTAGCAGTTCACCTAACTGCTTTATGAGTTCTGGCAACTCTGGCGGGGACATGCGGTAGGGTGGTCTCGCTGAAGGTTTCACTCCTGGCTCCAGCTCGATGCTGTGATCCACGCCTCTGCGTGGTGGAAGAGTCTTCGACAACTCGGGTGGCATAATGTCATTGAACTCTTTCAGGATGTTCGCCACCACAGCAGGTTCTTGAATGGCCTTCTCGTCGAGTGGCTCTAGCTTCATAGCAGCCACGAATGTTAATTCACCTTTTCGCACCTCTTTCTTCAGTTGTAATGCCGATATGTGTTAGGGCTCCTTGGTTCCTCTCCAAGAGACAAGAACCACGCAGTGGTCGTCACCTCCCATCATACACAAGGAGTTCAAGAATGGCATTGGCACCAACTTCACCGCGTGCATGAACTCCATTCCAAGAATCACTTGGAAGTCGTCCAGTGGCACTGCCATCATGTTGGTGTTCCCGCTCCATGTCTCGATTTTGATGGGAACTCCCTTCGCCAACTCGAAGATTCGCTTGGCCTCCGAGTTCACCGCCTTCATTCGGCTTGGGCTCTTCTCCAAGATCAATCCAAGTCGCTTTGCTTCTCGATCGGCTATGAAGTTGTGGGTAGCGCTCGTGTCCACCATTGCACGGGTCGTTTGCCCATTTAGCTTGATGTCCACATACATCAGCTCACTATTTCATGCTTTTTGTAGCTTTTTGTCTTCATGTTCTCCCCCACTTGACCTCGCATGGTGTTCA
Source organism: Musa acuminata AAA Group (assembly GCF_036884655.1). NCBI lineage: Eukaryota > Viridiplantae > Streptophyta > Magnoliopsida > Zingiberales > Musaceae > Musa > Musa acuminata. Next base: position 27,702,800 of record NC_088342.1, on the reverse strand, counting down.
ACAAACGCATTGCTCCCATCCGGGGTCCTTGCGACTCCTCGTCGTCGCTGCTGGATGCAGAACTGCTCGAACTAAGAGCAACAGCTTTGCCCTTGTCCGATCGGGGGGGGGGGGGTGGGGCGTGGATGGAAGCCGTCAAATCATTGGGTGCCTGTTTTTGTGGGCATTCTCTCACCATGTGCGGTCCTCCATACAAGAAGCATCCTCCAGGTTTTGAGGCCTTACCTTTCGGGTTTGGCCCTTTATGGGAACTCTTCTTCTTTTGTTCGCCCCCGAGCTCCTTCCCTCGAGAATGTTTTGGAGGGCGATTGCCTGAAGATTGTTTCCTTCTCCCTAGGTCTTCGGAGGAAACAAAGTCGGTGAGCCTTTCTGTAGCAGCAATTGCCCCGATCACATCGGTGACATTCCTTCGATTTAGTTCCTATTGAGCCTATGGCTTTAAACCATCGAGGAAGCTGAACAACTTGTCCTTCTCGGACATGTCCTGTATGTCCAGCATTAGTGCAGAAAATTGTTTCATATAGTCTCGAATGGTGGTACTCTAGCGGGGTTGTCTCAACTTCCTTCTTGCGATGAACTCTGTGTTCTTTCGTAGGAACTGAGTTCTCAACTCCCGCTTCAAGTCCTCCCATGTGTCAACCCGACATCGACCTTGTTGGATCTCCTCCCAACGGGTTCGCCACCAAAGTTTCGCATCTCCGTTTAGATACATTGTTGCTATAAAAACTTTGGTATCTTCAGAATCGGGCCTCGTAGCTCGAAAGTATTGTTCCATGTCGAACAGAAAGTTCTCGAGCTCTTTGACATCTTTGGCCCTTCTATATCCATGAGGCTCGGGTGCCCTCAAATTTTGTGGTGGTGCAACGCGGGTGTTGCTTCCTCCCGCATTTAGTGCTCTTGTGAGCATGGCCACCCTTGAAGTGAGTTCCGCCACAACTTCCTGCAGGTGTTGCACGAAGTCTTTGGTGTCATCTAACAGTTGGTCGACTAGGGCCTCGACCTTGTCGATCCTGGACTCCGCTTCCTCTTGCGAGCTCTCTACCCCAACAAGCCTTTGTTGGCCATGGTAGAGTTCCTCCACGCTCGCTTCAAGAACATCCAGGCGGGTTTCCGCTGTTGTGAGTCTCTCCTTATGACTCTTTTTCCCAGTTGGCGCTCCAGATTGCGCCTCCTCCGCTCGCGGAGAGTAGCCAACTTCTCGCTCATCATGTTCGCTGCCGCGCTCCTCTTGAGCGGCTCCAACAGCCTGAGAGCGAGTGTGCACATGCAACCCACCTACGGCTGCTTGGGGCAAGGGTCCGGCTTGCCACATCTTGCTTGATTCGCCACGATGCTTTGCCATGGCGAAGTTGCGAAGTTCCTTCGCTGCTCACTCGAAGTGCTTGCCTGCTCTGATACCACAATGTCACGACCTTAGCTAGAATTGCCTAAGGCGTGAGGCACCCTTGCGGCCAAGACGCGAACTTAGCTTGCGTTGCCTTAAGTCGCGAGGTACCCTTGCGACAAAGACGCAAACTTAGCTTGCGTTGCCTAAGTCGCGCTTCGCCCTTGCGATATTGCTCCGCAAAGATCAACCCACTTGTAACCTCTCGCAGGTCCCGAAGGACCTGTAAAAGAGAAAGTTGAGTAGTTCGAAAGAACGAGCGACGGACAAGTCTCGACGTCTCGCGAAAAGGGGAAACTTTACAAGCAATTCAGCGAGCACCTTGCGTGCACAAGAGAAAAGAGGGAGAGGGGGAAAACAAGGACTTTAGAGGGTTGAACGAACAATTGCGAGTCCACAAACAGCTGCTCATCGGGTGCCGGGCGCGACAACAAGTTCCCGTCAAGGTAACGTGCGAACTTGCGAAAGGTTGTTCAACACCCGACACTATACCGAAGCCCCATCCAGCCCTGTGTCACCCGGGGGGTTCAAAGGGGCTGAGATGGCTGATGTTTTGGTGAGCGGAGGCGGGGTGCAGAAAACAGCCTGCGACACACGAAAATGGAGCTGTTTTGGGTAGTTTTGGGGCTGTTTTGCTCGGTTCGGTGAGCGGTCGCTTTGTAGCGTTGCAACTTGTTCGAACTTACATTTTTACAAGCAAAATGACTCAAAACAAAGGCAAAATAGGTTGTCAAGTAGCTGTACATGTAGATGAGAGCGACAAACGGTTCGTTGAACGGAGTTGTTGTGGGTGCGCGATGACCGTTCGTGACAAGATGGTAAATAGACAGTACCAATTTGTATGGGTGATAATGCTAGTCTTAGGTGCCTTGCAAGCCAATCACGTGAGTGATAGCATGTGTGACATGACACGCCCTTTTTTGTTGCTTATTATATTATTTGACATTTTATCATTTTATATTGTTTATTATATGAATATATATTGTGATGTCCATGGATCTGTGCAATGAAAATCGGATCGTGATGAGATCACGATAATGAGATCGGTTCGTCTTTAAATACAAACCCTAAATAATCCCAAACATTGGTTAATCGAGAGGGACATCGAGATAACCAAATAGACTAGTGTACTATATACTCATTCATATGATGGAGGTAGCTGGTCGTGTGGGGACACTAGGAATACAGTGCAGGTGCTCATTGGAAATGAGTTCACTGATTGATCTGCTCATGGAATGTTGAATGATTGATGATGCCTTATTATTAGATAACGATTCAAATTGTGATGAGATCAATGAGAATCGGATCGTGATGAGATCATGATAATAAGACTAATTCGCCTTTAAATACACCCTAAATAATTTCGGTCATAGGTTACTCGAGAGGAAAATCGAGTGGGGACACTAGGAATACAGTGCAGGTGCTCATTGGAAATGAGTTCACTGATTGATCTGCTCATGGAATGTTGAATGATTGATGATGCCTTATTATTAGATAACGATTCAAATTATGATAAGATCAATGAGAATCGGATCGTGATGAGATCATGATAATGAGACTAATTCGCCTTTAAATACACCCTAAATAATTTCGGTCATAGGTTACTCGAGAGGAAAATCGAGATAACTGGACAGACTAGTGTACTATATAGCCGTCCATGTAATGGAGATAGTTGGTCTTATAGCTGCTCATGTGGGGACACTAGGGATACAGTGTAGGTGCTCATTGGAGAATGGGTTCATTGATTAATCTGCTCACGGAATGCTGGATGGTTGATGATGCCTTATTGTCAAACAATGATTCCGTAATCCCAGTGGTGTATTTGGTCCTTAGACTTGAGATACCAAGGATGTCCTGAATAAGTACTTCACTTTTTGATATCGGACTTATAGGTCTGGAAGTTTCAGATCTAGCATATTCGATCATCGGTAGTGGTAGCCAACCTTACGAGGGCTATTGAGTGTCAATAGAGGATCATCCGTTCTCGGTGTCATGAGAGAAATATCTCGTATTTTTGCTCAGACAAATCCTTAGCTAGGGTCATTCGGATTGAAAGAGAAAGAGTTCTCCGGGAGAATCCGATTAGAGCGAGACTTGAGTAGAAACTGTATGGGCCTAACAACACCATGGCCAGTATACGATCTTTGGGATATTAGATAAATTAGAGACTATAGATACACGGTAACTGAGTATTGACAGGTTCAATGGATTGAATCCTTTTATATTGGGATCGCGACGTAGTGACTTAGTACTCCGTAGTCGATAAGTCGAGTGAATTATTATGGAGATGATAATTTATTGAGTCAGAAGGAGTTCTGACAGGTATGACTCACGACCAGTTTGATATTGGACCTAGAGGGTCATACACATATGGTATGTGTTGCGACGAGTAGAGATTCAAATATGAGATATTCGTTGGAGCTCCTATCTTATTGGATATCCAATAAGCCCCTGAATTATTGGATCCTATGGATGAGATCCAATAAGAGTCAATGAGAAATTATTGGGTAAAGATCCACTAATCTACGAAGCATGAGTAGTTGGATGAGGATCCAATACTCAATATGACAGGATCCATTATGGTAAATTGATAGGGGGCCTCTATAAATAGGAGGGAACCAAATGGTCATGGGCTAGGTTCGTTTTGGTTGTCACCTCCTATTCTCCTCTTTTTCTCTACTCATACTACGGCTCCTATTTGGGGCGTGTGGACAGTAAGAAGGGGCAGCCCCTTCTTGCTTGCGTGGTGCGCTCGTGGAAGAGTTTTGTGTAGCGATTTGAGGAGCGCCTTCGTGGCCCTTGTCGTGTGGATTATCGCTAGAGAGGACAGTTGACCTCCTTCATTCTCTCTCACAGATTTGTAGGTTTCCAAGGATATACGATCTCTCTAGGTAACACATCTTTCTTATACGTGCAGCTTTTCGATTTTGCAGGTTTTTGTGCACCAATCTTTGCACGATGATGAAAACTTATTTTTCTGTAGGAATTCTAGGATTTTGTTTTCTGTTCTTCCGCTACGCATGTGATATCGTCCCAGATTTCCAAACATATAAACCTATCACCTAATACAAGATTTTTGTTTCTCCTAATTTTTGACAGTTGCGACACATTAATATGCTAAGCTAGAGATTGCACCGGCTAGGAATAAGAAAATTGAGGAAGTGGTTCAAAGATGCTCATAAAAGGGAGAGACGGAGAGACAAACCAAATAGGCTTGACTAGGACTAGCAAGATAGTAGGAGAGACCCTTGGGTCTTAACTACATGAGAGAACCATATCAGAGCTAATTTTTTTAACAATGATTCTTATAAACTGCCTAGTAGCTGCTGCTCAAGGCTTAGTTGTTAAGGTTATTATTCTATGCAATTGTTATGGTCTTATGTTGAGACCTGAGAACATCTATGGCACTTGCGATACGATGCATGATAAGGATGCAATTAATCTGCTTTGCTATTGTGGTACAATTGTTGCTAGAATATTTTCTTAGTTTTCTTTTAAATTCAAGCGTCATTGTTTGATCATATTGATTAATTTCTTGTTGATTTTTCAGCCTCTTCCAGAAACTGTTTCTTTAGTGGAGGACATTGTTGTAGAGTACATCACTGACATGGTAAACATGGTTCATCTTCTTTTATTGTTTCCAATGATTAGGTTGTACTATAAATATTGATGTTTAATATACTCCAATTGCAATTATTTTGAGGTGTAATTGTGTTGGAGCTATTATTTCTTGTGATATCTTGCAAGAGATCACTCTTTCCTTGAGATTGCTAAAGGTTAAATTCAGACCAAATGAAGAAAGGTGTTTGGAGTTTAAAAGGTCGAGTTTGAGTTTTCTTATCATGCATTATTGATTGCTTTGGTGCATATTTGCAAAATGAGAAATCATAATTGGATACAGTTTGAGTTTGAGTTTTCTTATCATGCATTATTGATTGCTTTGGTGCATATTTGCAAAATGTTAAATATCATAATTGGATACGGTTTGGGAATGTTGAAGGACATACACCTAGAAGAACCAGAGTAACTAATCGGTGCATGCTTAATCTCTAACAGTCATAGAAAAATTTGGAATGGTTATTATTCTGCCATAGAAAAATCCTCTTTGACTACTTCCAGTTTAGATTAGTAATCGAGCTCAAGTTTGTTCTACTTAGAAGGCTTACAAGTGACTGCTGTTGGCTGTAACTTAGTCAATGATTTGACACATGGATTAAATTGTGCCAAGAATAATAAGAGAGTCGAGCATAATCCCATTTCTCTTATTACTTCTCTTCTCCTACCTTATTAATTTTGAGGTTTTAAAAAGGGTTGTGATGGTGCAATGAGGTCTGGAATTGATTCAGTTACATGAAGGAGAATATATTGGTGTAGGTTCAAATTCCAAAAGAAAATAAAACCAGAGAATAAGTAGAAGGGAAGAAAATTAGGTGGGAATTGATTAGAAAGATTTAGATGCTGGGCAGCCATAAAAACTGTTTGAAAATTTAAAAGTTTCGTTTTATTCCTTTTTCAGTTTCTCAGGCAATCAGTTTTTCAGCATGTAGTATAACGGGAAATATGACTCTAGACTAGACTTTCCTAATATAAAAAGTCCAAATCCTGTAATCATCTATAGAAGCTAACAATTTTCTTTCTGCATACTTCAACCAAATGGCAAAAGGATTCCTTAACTGATGTTGTTACAAAAGACATACCTGTAAAACAATGTTAAATTTTTGAATGAATAGCAAAGGAAGACCAGGCATGATGTGTATTCTAGTGCCAGAGGGGTCATGAGGAAAAAAGGATAAAACAGATCAGAAATTACAGGTTATCTGTAATTTATTTTTGTATGTCTGTCACTGGATGAGTCCTTGTTCAAGAAATGGTACCTTATGGACTAAATATAAAAGAAAATGAAGGTGGCTGGTGTCTCTATCGGGCAAATTGGTGGGGACTGAAGGAACAAGTTATAATACCTAATCACTTGAGGAACCAGTTTGAGTTAATAGAGTTCATCTTTCTGATTCTAATAAAGGGAAATAGAGGTGTTAAGAGGAGAACCAGATGGGGCAGAGGAACAAGAGCAAAGAGGACAATCATAGGGATAAAGCTTTGTTTTAGAAGACCAAATTCATGTTCATGATCTTTGTTTGTCAGCATAGTTGGCTCTCTGTTCAAAGAGATGCACCTAGTCACCTTTGGACAGATTACGATTGTATGTGTGGGAAACTATTGGGACAAATGTCTAAGATTTTTAGTGCGGAATTTCTAGTACCTCGACAGTCTACCTTAAACTACCCTAGGAACTTTTGTTACTTGAATTGTGATGATTCAAGACTTTTGCAACCTTCTGTCTATTGAATAAAATCCCATATTCATAATTCTGCTATATATCTAACACCAAAGTATATTTGTAGTATAAAAAATTAGCTTGAAAAATAGATAATTGGCTCAAGTAACCCAGTGAATATTACTGATACAATGCATATATTAGACAATTCCAATTAGACCTAACTAATTTCTAGAGCACCTTATTCTTGATTTGGCCAAAATAAAATAAGTATTATATCAAAAGTGTAGTATCAAAAATTATCTTGACTAATGGAAAACTAAATGACTCAGTTTGATAAGGCTACTCACATTTGTTCTAACTAATTACTAGAGAATCTTCTTCTTGATGTAGCCAAAATAAAATGCACAAGCTTTAACTTCAAACTTGCATCATACATGTGATTTAAGATGTTCTTTATTACACCCAAAAAGTGCTATGAGGTTAAAAATTTACTACCATGAACGTTCTAGAGGAAAACCGCACATAGAATGGATTTTGTTAGGATCAAATTTAAACCTTTAAACTATATCTTCATAAGTATGAGAATGAACTTGTCTGGATGTTTTAAGAAACTTGCTAGAATAGACAATAATGTTTTGAGAAGAACATTTATTTCCTCTCAATCTTTGACATCTGTGCTCATTCTATATATCAGTAGTCTTTGACATGAATATCTGGACCTTTTCTGTTGCATGCTAAACTGACTAATTTGGTTATAGCAGCTTAACTAAGTATTTGTTGTTAACATTTTCTACTTTGTAACCGAACAAGCAGGTTCATAAAGCGCAAAACATTGCATCAAAGAGAGGGAGGCTTTTGACTGAGGACTTTTTATATCTAGTCCGCAAGGTACATTTGTACCATTTTATAGATGATATCCCTATACTTCTCTTTTCCTATTTGGTTTTTTATTTTTCTTGGGTGACTTTAAACTATGATTTTTATGAAGTGATCATTATTAATTTAAGATATGCGTTCAAGATTTACCCATTGCTGATAATCTGATCAAATGTGCATTCAAGAACTTAATATTTTTTTATTTAACTAACTATATGCAAGTTGTTTTGACATATGAACTAGTTGTATACTTCACTTTTTTCTATTCTCATTATTCTGCGGGCAGTTATTCTGCTTGCAGTTCTCACTTCATTACAGTGATACTGGATAGCAGTATAGGATGATGTGTGTCATTATGCTTTCTACATTGCTGCATGTAGCTTTGATTTTATATTAGCATAATCTTGTCATGTGAAAGCCTCACCAAGTCCCCAAGGAAGAAATGAATGTGGTTTAGTAGTCCCAACTCATTGGCCGACTAAAGAACTGAACACAGGTACTAAAAAGTTATTCTTAGAGCGAACTTTGTCAATTGAATTGCCCAGTCAATGTAGAAATTTACACGGAAAATTCAATGAGTTATTAATTATAATTGATTTTCTATAGTTGTCTTTGAGCCATCTTTCATTTTGCAGTCATCTAGTTTTACCTTTCCACCTGTCAAATTCTACATGTCACTTTAGCATCTGTTGAATATTAGGCCATGTATATATGGTAGAGTGGTTGACATTTAAAGTCTTGGTCATTTGTGCATGAATAGGATCCACCGAAGCTCCATCGGTGCACCGAGTTACTGTCTATGCATGAAGAGCTTAAGCTAGCAAGAAAAGCTTTCGATGTAAATGAAGAGACTCTAGCTACCGCTGATTGAACACCTGGTCTTCTTGGCTACCGAGTCGTCTTTGGATGGAGCTCCTGGATCTTTGTAATGTGGTATGTGGTGTCTAGCTTGTGCTGGAACACGACCAGAATGATCCGTTAGCCTTTTCAATCTCTTTGCAAACTCAAGAATTAAGTATTCTCTTCCCTTTTGTTTCCCTCGTTTATATGTGATTTTATTTGCTCTACTTGATAAAATATTATCTAATAATAATTAAATGTGGGGAATACGTTTACAGTCGCAGTGCGGGATTCTGTCTCTGTCGTGGTCTTCCCAGAAAGATCTGTAGGCGACCGAGTCGACTTCTAGAAATCCACCCAAATGAAAAGGTCAACTTATAACAAAGAATTTACATCTGCCAGTTTCACTTGAATCGCTTATTTTGTTGCTTTTTAACTATGTTCTATGTTTAAGATGCTTAAGCATATGCAGGAATTAGTGATAATTTTTATAAATTAATTTATTTTTAAATTTTTTAATAAAGATTAAATTTAGAGATATTATAATCTCCTCTACTTCAGTTTGCCCTCGGCAAGAGTTAATACATTTCAAAATTAAACCATGACATTGTAAAAGTGATACCCGAGTTTTTCATCATTTTCATTATTTGAGAATATTTTTGGTCGACCTAATTGATGTTTACTTACATTTTTAAGCTTAAACCATTAATATACTATGTGAACCATTAATGATAACTTATAACCTAATGAAACAAGAAGAAAAACGAACTAATTTTGCAAAATTTAGGCCAGGATAGATTGCCTTTGCAAGTAAAAAAAAAATATAATTTATCCAAAAAAAAGGTATTGCTATCCATTTTTTACTGCATGAGGTCTCTTATTCATTTTTTATTTAGCACTCATATTTTTCACTTTGGACTAAAAATTCTCTTAGTCTTTGGTTTGAATGACATCGGAACCTGGTGAGAATGCGTAAATCAGTTCTTTCCTCCATCTTCTCCTAGGCTTTTCCTCCTCCTAAGTCTTTCAAAAATAAATATATATATATGAATGAATATCAAAATCATACATGGGTGCGGATGCATGTATAAATTTAAAATATTTTAGATAAATTTGATCAAAATATACTAGATTTTAAACTAAAATACACTCGATTGCTCAATTTTTTAAAAAATCTTAATTTTGTGAATGAGTATATTTTGTTTATTTTTCGATGTAACAATGTTAACTTTAACCAAACCATCTCCCACTCTATTGTAGCATCATTATAACCATAATTGATAATACTTTTTCTATTTTTAAGAGAATTCAAGAATAATTAATCATTAAAATTTGTATTTTTTTGTTAGTTTATATAGATGAGTTCGTTTTAGTTTACTTTTTCGTATAAGAGAGTCAACTTCACATAAACTATCTCAAACTTTCATCAACCTGCTAGGATATTATTTTAGCATCATTATTGATATTTTAAATTTAATATGATTTTAGGATAATTAATTATCAAAATTTATATTTTTTTATATAATTTTTATGAATGGGTATATTTTAATTCATTTCAAAGTGAAGTGCTCAACTTCAACCAAACTATCTTAAATTTTTACTAATATATTAGGATATCGTTCTAACATCATTAAAAATATATATTTTTTATTTTCAGATAATTTTAGTATAATTAATCATTAAAATTTAAAATTTTTTGGATATGTTTCATGGTTCATTTAGTAGTGTGATATGGTCAAGTTGATCTAGACTATCTCAAAATTTGACCAATATATTAGGACACCATTGTAACATTATTAGTAATATCTTTTCTATTTTTAGAGGACTTTAGGATAAATAAATATTAAAACTTATTTTTTTTGATAAGTTCTGTGAATGAATATAGTTTAATTTATTTTTGAGCATGACAGGGTTAATATCAATCAAACCCTTTTAAAGTTTCACTACTCTACTTAAACATGATTCTAACATCATTAGTAATAACTTTTCTATTTTTATAAAATTTTATGATAATTATTATTTTAATTTTAAATTTTTATATAAGTTCTATGAATTAATGCATTTTACTTTATTTTTTACTGTAACAGAACCAACTTTAACCAAACCAAACCATCTCAAAATTTTACCAATCTAATATGACATTATTCTAATATCATTAGTCATGCCTTTTATTTTTCGGTATTTTAAGATAGTCAATTGTCAAATTTTATTTATTTTTAATAGGTTTTGTGAACAAGTATATGTTATTTATTTTCAGGTATAACAAACTTTCAAAATCTATTAGAACATGATTCTAACAAGAATTTCACTATTATTTTTTTTATATTTTAGAATGAATTTAGGATCATTTTATATAAAATTAATAATTTTTGAATAACTTTTATGATTAAATATAAATTAATTTAATTTCGAGTGTAAAGAGACCTTTTTAGATAAATTATGAGGAGGAGGTGCGGGAGATAAGAGATGAGTAGAAGTATGGAAATAATGAGGGGGAGGAGAGTCGGGGGAGGTAGAGTGGACAGAGAAGGCAGAGGATATTTTAGAAATTTTATTCTTCTGAGTATAGTCTTTATTGGTCAATCTTTCCTTTATGTTGAATAAATAGTAAGTCAGTCTTTGGTTGAAAAGCTGACGATGGCTCGCTAAGATTTTCTTCTAAAATGACGATTGGATTTTCTTTGAAGGCAAAATATCTAGAAAACATATTAGGCAAAGAAAGATATTTCTCATACAGCAATATGGTTCGGTAAAATGAATTAGATAAGAGATATTCATTTAACGAAATTTATCAATTAGATATGTATAAATTAGATAATGTATATGGTATTCATCTTATCAATATTACACAGATAGTGGAATTAAGTCACAAAATCAGATGTGATTTTATAGTGCTTCATTGGCTGAACCAGCATCAATCCCTCTTTTTCATTAGGATTGATGAACAGTTTGACTTATATTTAAAACTGAAATTTGTGCGTTCTAATTTGAGATCCTTTGAGAATCTGTTATCTAATAATGATGAAAGGGTTCAGTTTGTAGATGGTCATAAAGCTAACTTATTCTAAGGTGACTGCGAAGAGGGAAACGGTTGTATCAGATGTGCTCATTATATGTGTCATGAATCTGATCTTGATGAACGGGGTTCAATCTGCCATTCAGAATTAAGAGGTCATCTTTCTAACAACAGTTGTGAGTGTAATGAATTGTCAGATCAGAGAAAGGTGACAAGCATTTGATTTAACAGTGACAATCAGTTGGTTGATGGCAAGTGGTCATCTAATGATGCAGATTCTGAGGGAAAAGTGTGCTCATTTCAACTGCAGTGATGGATATTATGACATGATCAGGAAAAAGACGGTAAGTGCTGGTAACAAAGGCATAAAGGTGATATTGCCTCGGTCAAAGCTAACGAACCCTACAGCAGTACTAACCATGCCAATGGGTTGGTATAACCTGCGAGCGCCCGGTCCAACCGAATCAGACTTTTATTACGGGATTTAACGGTGGCTAGTTATTACTCGTAAAAGTCATCCCCCACATGCCCGACCGACCATAAGTCATCAATCCTATGCATCTTCTGTCTCTGTCGTCGATGTCTTCTATTGCTATCTCGATTGCAGATGGACGTAGTGAACCGAGGCTTCCTCTATCATCTTCCGACAAGTCTGATAGCCTAGCCTTTGTCTATAGCTTTCTTATGCTGTTGTCACTTTCGTGTGTAACTCCTTCCACCATCGAGGGAGAGGATCGTAACTTCCTCCGCCGTCGACAAACACATCTGAAGCTTCCTTCACTCATGATATCGTCGTCCGTAGCTTCCCTTGCTGTCATTACTGTCGTTCGTAGCTTCCATCGCTATGGCTGCTATCATTCATAGTTTCCCCTGTCGTCGTCGTTATCATCCGAAAGTTCTACTATCGGTAACCTTTTCTCCCCCTCGTTTCGCTTGAGCATAGTTCTTTTCTCTTAGTTCAAAAGTTTTATTGTCAGAGTGCCTGAGCATCTTGGGATTGGTGTCTTTTGACGCCTATCATTTTTTAAATTACTGATTTATATGAATATGACTACTTTGTTACCTCCTTGATTTCTTTTCATATATGTTTAATAATTTTACCACAGTCACATATTATAGTTTGCAAGTACTGATATTAGTTAATGCTAATAATAACTCTTAGTCATATTTGACCCAATTGTTTGTACTCAAAGAACTTTGAACGTTTATTTGAAAAATCATGCAAAGATTGCAAGAATTAAATTAGAAGAAAAAAATATGAAGATCATGACAAAGAGGAGAATATGTATTGAGAACAGGTCTAGTGTGATACCAAGGTTTCATGTCTAATGTCACACCATATGTGCTCTATGCATAGATGATGGCTTCACTCCATCAAGAAAGAACATTATTCTTTATTAATTGATACTGGGATAATAAGAAATATAATTTGAAAGGTTGAAAGTTATATTTGCTAGAAACACTTTAGGAATAATGATAAATCGATTCACCAAGTTTAAAATCATAAAATATGATTCATAAACTTACTACCTAAGGATAATTAAATAAAGATACAAAACTAAAAAAAAAAAAAACTCACCACTTAAGAAAATTTATAGGAGATATAGAGACTAAACCCATAACTCTTTAGTAATCAAAGAGATACTGAGTTAAAGAGAAAACTCAAAGAGTTAAATACAAATACCATTAGATTCTGAAATGTTTCTAACTCTAAAACACCAAAATAAATATTAGTTCATGAAACAATCCTCCAATGCATAGGAAACTATAAAATTTATTATTTTATAGCTGATAACTAAGCCCGTATTCCTTGGTCACGAAGATAAGTTGAATTAACTAAATTTGCCCACCAGACCCTCTATTAATGAAATAGCTATAAAGTTAAGAGATAACTTCTTTAACCTATAAAGGCATACCCTTTAACTCTTTAGCAATCAATTCGGGCTATTAAATCAAATTGGGTCATTTGTAGGTTTGGAAAATGGGCTTGCAACTCGTTTGACTTATGGGCTATCATATTTGAGAGATTTGTATTAAAAGCTATAGGACAAGCATTGTGGGCCGTAGAGAATACAATTGGATCAGTAGGATTTATACAAGTTTATTGTAGTAAATTAGACACTCCAATGTCAATCTCCCCTAGTTAAAATAGACTTATCCTAAAGTTCTCATTTATTTCATAAATATGATAAGGACTTAAATCAGTCATATTAAATGTCGGGGATGCTCCATAATCTCCTAGTAGCTCGATCTCATAAGCATTCTTATCAATTCTCTTTAGCATCTTGAATGGACCATCAACTTTTGGTTTTAATTTCCTAAATTTGCTTGGTGGAAACATGATATGAACTAGCAAGTCTCGCCATAGGTTGAGTTGGTCGAGTCCCTCGAGGCTCACCTATATCGCTATTCGCTATCTTGCCTATGACATAGAGATATCACCGGTGACCTGAGGACATGGTATGCTTGATCAAGTCCATCGAGGGTATATCATTGAATCAGACTCATCTTATAATGATGGTGTTGACTTAATTGAACATCATTGTTGGTCGAGTTCCTCGAGACCATGGTGATTCGGAGGCCGAACAGGACGGGAATCATAAGGAGTTGTGATCGGCAAGAGTTGCCTACCTTTCGGGCTTAGTGTGATTGGTCAAGTCCTTTGAGGTTACACTGAGACGCTGATTGGATCTCGATCCCCACTAGAAGTCTGCCGAAGACTTCCGTTTTACGTGCTGAGGGTGTCGCGTGACTTGCCAGTAAAATAGTGGGAGAATATTAAGATAGCAGTTTATATTTTGATTGTTTAATTTTATAAAATCAGCATGCTATTTATTTCTGCTGCATCTTTAATTTCAAAAAATATCGCTTTTAAATCACTTACGTGGCATACTTGATATCAATTGCCTCGCTGGTCCAAATTATATGGATTGGCTCCGCAACTTGAGAATTGTTCTTATGCGATTTTCTCCATCGTGAGAATTATTCTCACGATAGAGAAAATCACATACGTCCTTGATACAGTGATGCCTACGCTTGAGGAAGGGGCAAGTGATGATGAGATCACTCGCTACGTGAAGTACATAGATGACTCCACTCTTGCTTAACATGTTGGGCTCCAAGACTCCTAAGTTATAAAGACAACATGAAAAGATAGATGCTAGATCCATTCTCTTATATGTCTGCTAACTGTTTAAGGAATAGGGAAGGACTCAATGATATGAGATATCTAAGAGTCTCTTCCACGCTAGAATGATTGAGGGGACACCGGTTCAGAACTAAGTCCTAAAGATGATTGAATGGATAGAGAAACTCACAGGTCTAGGAATGGTCCCAAAGGATATCCTATGTGTGAATCTTGTACTTCAGTCCCTACTATATTCCTTTTCATAATTCATAATGAATTTTAATATAAACAAGCTTGAGGTAACTCTCCTTGAGCTCCTCAATATGTTGAGGGAGGCAGAGAGTAGCACTATCAAGAAAAAGAAGCTAGTTCTCTATACTGGTGAGACTAGAAAGAAAAGGAAAATAGAAAAGTCCCTTAAGAAGGGCAAGGGCAATGGCAGACCGAGTAAAGCAAAGGTTGCTAAGAAAGACCCGGCAAAGGACAAAGGCCAATACTTCCACTACGGAAAAGATGGGCATTGAAAGAGGAACTGCAAAGAGTACCTTGTAGTGAGGGTGAAACAGAATCTTAGAGAAGCTTCATGTACATTCATGATCAATCTCAAGTTGTCAGATTTTTATGATAGTGCATTAGTATTAGATACCGGTATTGCTTATCACATCTGCAATTTATTGTAGATTTTAGCAAAGCCAAGGAGATTGGTGAGAGGAACATTGTATAATTGTTTGTTTATGCTATTTCCACATATCATGAATGTAGTGTGTCTAAGAGGAGACGAGATGAGGTAAACAGTGCATACTTATGGCATTGTAGGCTAGGTCTCACATCCATGAGAGAATGATTCAAAAGTTACTAAAGGATGGATATCTAGATCAATTTGACTATGAGTCATATGCAATTTACAAGCCTTGCCTTCGTGGAAAACTAACAAACTCTCTATTTAGTGGAACTGGAGAGAGAGCCACTGAACTATTGGAACTCATACATAGTGATGTATATGGACCTATGTCAACTCATGCCATTGGTGGTTACTCCTATTTCATTACCTTTATTGATGATTTCTCAAGGTATGGACATGTATACTTAATGGTGTATCTAGTCCTAATGGTGTATTCTCAAGGTATACTTTACATAGTAATTTCTCAAGGTATGCCATTGGTGGTTGATGATGCCTTATTATCAGACAGCGATTCTATAGTCCTAGTGGTGTATCTGGTCCTTAGACTTGAGATACCAAGGATGTCCCGTATGAGTGCTCAACTCTTTGATACCAGACTTATAGGTTTGGAAGTCTTAGATCTCACACAATCGGTTATCTAGAGTAGTAGTCAACCTTACAAGGGCTATTGACTCTCATGTCATGAGAGGAATATCCCATGTGTTCTTGCTCAGACAAATCCCTAGTTAGGGTCATTCGGATTGAGATAGAAAGAGTTTTCCGAGAGAATCCGATTAGAGCGAGACTTGAGTAGAAACTGTATGGGTCTGACAGCACTATGCCTGGTATACGGTCTGTGGGATATTAGATAGATGAGGGACTATGGGTACACAGTAACTAAGGATAGACATATCCAATAGATTGGATTCCCTTGTATCATCTAGGGACTGCGGCGTAGTGACCTAGTACGTCCGTAGTCAATGAGTCGAGTGAATTATTATGAAGATAATAATTTACCAAGCTAGAAAGAGTTCTGACAGGTATAACTCACGGCTAGCTCGATATTTGGCCTAGAGGGTCACACATATATGGTAGGCATTGCGATGAGTAGAAGTTCAGATATGAGATTTCCGTTGGAGCCCCTATCTTATTAAATATCCAATAAGCCCCTGAATTATTAGATTCTATAGATAAGATCCTATAAGAGCCCATGAGAGATTATTGGATAGTTGGATGGAGATCTAATACCCAATAGAGGATGATCCGTTATAGTTAAGTTGATAGGAGACCTCTATAAATACAAGAGAACTAGTGGTTCATAGGCTAGAGCTTTTTGGTTGCCTCTCCTATTCTCCTCCCCGTCTCCACCTTAGAGCAAGCCAGGAGTAGAGATTTGTAAGGATCCAAGGATATCCAATCTCCCTAGGTAATACAATCGATCTTATACGTAGTTTTAAATTTCGCGGATTTTTACGCACTAATCTTCATACGATAACGAATGTATCTTTAGGAATTGGGGATTTTATTTTTCTGTTCTTCCGCTGCACATATGATGTCGCCCTCAAGATTTTCCAACAGGAGCAAGCTTGTCAAAACTCGGTCAAGATTCTATGGATGCAAGAAGAGCCTAAAATGGTCAATGTGATTCAAAGAAGTCCAAATCATGAAGAGAAAGTCCAGCTTTGAGAAATGAATAAATTTTTAGCATATTTTAAAAAATAAAATTCATTCAGCCATATTAGACCATATTAAGAATTATGGGTTTATTCATGAATGATCATTTAAATAAATCCAAGGCAGATTCATGAGTGATCTACATTCATGAATTAGGAATATGAATGTCATTTAATGCATTTAATGGATTCATTCCTTTTGTACCTGACATTTGTACTATATAAATAAGGTTGACTCCCTTTGTAAGGAGGAAATTCAGAAGTATATTCATCTTTTAATATTGGTGAGTGTTTTGTTTTTAAGTTCTTGCATGAACTTTGGAACTTATCAAGATTTTCTGCTTGTGGCATTCAAAACCCAAAAATCTTTACTTTTCCTTTCAACTTATCAAACTTTTTAGTTTATGATATTTTAAGGGAATCAAAGTGATGTTCTAATTATTTCATCAAATTTTCATTGATAAAGTGATTAGAATTCGTTGGAGGGAGTCAATTTGCATTCTATAGTATTATAGCTCTTTAGCTATCAAGTGTATGGTTTTTAAATAGATGATTTTCATCATTTAGTATTAGAACTTGGCTTAAGTTTGAGGTTTGCGTATCCATTTATTTGCTATCTTTTAGCTTTTCCTTTTCTCTTCTTTTTCTTCTTCTTTCATCACCATATCTATAATTGTTGTTCTTCCTTCATCTTCATTATTGTACTTCTCATATTATTAATGCTTTTCTTTGTTTATTTTTTTTGCACTTTATAGTATAAAAAGAAAAAGAAAAGAAAATAAAAGAAAATAAAAAAGTTAAAAAAGAGAGAAGAAAATCAAAGGTCCAAAAAAAAGGAGAAAAATATCATAATTTTAAAAAAAATGTGGATTCAAGGAATTCTTGCAAATCATAGAATTTTATCTTCATTCATTTGAATTCTTGTTTCGATGTGAAAATCTTTCTTCATTCTAGAAAATTTTCTTTATTCATTTGATATTTGAATTTTAATCTTTGCTTATGATTGAAATGCATTACACACACCTTTAAATTGACGTACAATTTATTTTCTTTTAGAGTTGCCTAATTTTACTACCCTTGAATTGCCATAGTCTGAATTATTTATTTATGTACCTTAGTTAATCTAATAACTCAAAAAACAAAATAAGAGAGATAAAAGGTAAGAGTGGTGATTAGTGTCGAGAAAAGCTAAAAATTGTGTGAAATACAAGCGAAGTGAATCAAATCTTGAGTGAAACACGTGAGAGAATATTGGTGAGTTTGTTTTAACTTTGTTTTTCAAGTTGTAAACATGTTCAAAGATAAAGAAGCGAGTTTTTTTGTCAAATACCAATATTTTTCAATAATTAATATGATGGTGGAGATGACATGGATGATGACTAACTTCGATTATTTTTTAATAATTAATATTTTTCAATATTTTTCAATAAAGAAGCGTTTGAGAGATGTAGGACTAACTTCGATAATGGAAAGACAAATCGATTAAAGTAGGAGAATTAGATGTTGGACCGGAGTGGAATATGTCAGAAGATTGAATATTGGGCTAGAGGATTGGTTAATGTGTTGGAAGATAGACTCCATGCCATGAGTTCAAGCATCGGGCCAAAAGGATCGGACATTATGCCAAGAAGATTGGATGTTGCGGGAGGTCAACATATCGAAGGATCGAGCAATACGCTGAAGGAGAGGATGATGTGCTAAAGGATCGGACGAAGCATCGGATGAACTAACGAGCTTGTAATCGTGTGTGTCTAGTTAAAATATGTTAGGACCTTTTTTCCAAGCTTTTGAATAATATTTATTGAGTCTATTTAGTTCAGTTGTTTATTGAGTCTATCTAATTCAGTTAGAGTCAAGTAGAGATTTATTTAATATTTATTTATTATTAAGAGTTCAAGTCCTGGTGGACTCTCGGTGGAACTCTATAAATAGTGATGTAACCTTTTCTTTTGAGAGTCAATCAATCTATAAAAAATACTATTTTATCTTTTGACAAACCCTAGGAGGCCGATCCCCTCGAAGTGATCAAGGAGGCTAATCCCCTCGAAGTGATCATCCCCTTTCTCTTCTTCTTTTTTTACGATAAGACTTTAGGGTCTTATCATTTGGTACCAGAGCAACGATCCTTGGCGCAGCCCGTCGCAGCCTTACTTCCCTTCTTCCCCACCACCACTACAAGGCAACTCTTTCTCCACCATCGCCACTGTTTCCCCAGCCGCTCGACCACCGTGACTGCTTCTCCCTGGCTAGCGACCTTCGACCACCACTCGACCTCCTCAGTGTCCCATCTCGTTCAAAAAAAAAAAGAAAAAAAAGAAAAGAAGAAACAAGAGAGAAAGAAGAAACCGCAACTCCCCCTGCATCCCGTGCTTTGGGCCAGCCCACCCACCGCTGCTGCTCTCTGGCCAGTGCCCACCATTGCCCCGCTTCTCGGCCAGAGGCCTCCGTCGCCCGTCGCCTCCCACATGAGCCACCACCGCTGCCTCCTTCTCTGTCGTCGCCCGCCTCCCCTTGCGTCGCAGCGCAACCGCTCGACCTCTCCTCCTCGGCGATCGTCGGTGATGCTGCTCCCAGCCGTGCCACCACCGCTGCCTCTTCACCGCCGCTCGCCTCCCCTTGGGTCGCAGCCGTAGCCGCCGGTTGTCACCCTCCTCGCGGCGACCGAAATAGGGCAACTCATGGATTGCCCTTGTTCCCAGCCGCGTCACCACCAATTTTCCCAGCCGCCTCGCCACCGCTCGATCACCCGGCCAGCGACCTCTCCTCCTCGCGTCCCCATCTCGCTCCAGCGAGAAGGACCGCCGGCACCGCCGCCGCAGCCGCCGGTTGCCGCAGCCCCTCCTTGCAGTGGTTGTAGAAACAGAGCTTCCTCTGTTGCCGTAGCCCCTCGTCGATCGCAGCCACACCTCAAGCGCTGTCGCCTTCCAACCGACCCACCATCGTTGCCAGCCACTGTGCGGCGTTCGCCGCTCGCCTCCCAGCCGCCGCTCCCCTTGGCTCGAGCGAGAACGACCGCCACCACTCCCCCTTGCTTTGCCCCCTTAGTGACCGAAACAGGGCAATCCTCTTGCTGCTGTGAACGTCGGTTGCCACCACCATCGCCGCTGCTGCCCAGCCAGCGACGACGTCGCTCGCCGCCCAGCCTGCCACCGTCGATTGCTATTTTCCACTACAGCCTCAACCTTGGCATTGCCACCGTAGCCGCCCTCCAACCTAATTCTCTTGCGGCTGCTTCAACCTCGGTAACGCATGCACTGACTCCTCTTCTCAACTCGGTCGCTTCAACGGCATCGTCTATCCCTCGACGTCACCAACGCCTCCTTCCGTAGTGCGGTAGAGGCAGAGCAACGCTGCCTTCCATCCACACCGTCGTAACCACTGCAGCGACATGCCCTTGGCGACGCTACCCCCAGCCGCACCACCATCGCTGCCTCCCAGCCCTCAACAGTAGCGATCTCTCCATGCAGTGACCACAGCAAGCATCATTGCCTCCCATGCAGCAAACGTAGCTACATCCCTGCATCCTCGTAGCAACCCTTCATTCCAATAGTGCTACCACTGATTGCATCACAACAATAGCACCGAGTAGGACAGTGATTTATGCCATAGTCTTGACATCAGAAATAAGAGTTGAGATTACAGATATGCAGTCTTACGAAATGACCACCGATAACTCAATGAAAGCACAAATGGAAGCATTGGAAATTCAAATTGAGAACCAGTTACAAGAAATACTTAATAATTTCAAAAAGAACTTACTGGGGAGCCTTAGTAAATTTCAACAAGGTGGGAGCTCAAATTCTACGTTATATAGATATGGAAATACTGAAAAAGGGCCCCAAGATTGTGACACAATCTACTCATACATGAAGGTGGATGGATAGCTCGCCAAAATTTGTTAGACTTCTACAGTGTTGGAATATCAGAGTAGGTTTGAAAGATTGTCAAATCAAGCTAGAGATTGGTCGGAACGATAACTTCTGGATACATTTATTGAAGGGCTTATTTCAGAGATCTGGTATGAAGTTAAGGCTCGTCATCCCCACACTATGATAGCTGCGATCTCATTCGCACATCTACATGAGAAAAAAATCAATAGGAAAAATTATGAAAACAGAAGTGACAACAACCAGATGATCAATAAGCCACCCACCCCATCTATTCCCAACCAAAGCCTTGACACCCGAGGACTAACCCAAGAAGAACTCAAGAAAAATTCAGCAAAGGGTTTGTACTATGATGAAAAGTGGAGTATGGAGTACCGATGTAAACAAGGGCAACTTCTGATGATTGAGCCAATTGGAGAGGAACCGGGAGCAAAAGAGTTGGACTCTGATCATGAAGGTTTGAAAACTGATGAAGATATTAAAGCCATCACACATACAGTGCATGCATTGGCTAGCTACACTAACTCACAAACTATGAAAATTGGAAGAACTTTGAAGCATCAGCCTGTCAGTATTTTGATTGATATAGGTAGTACTAATAATTTTATGGACAGGAAAGTTGCAGCCCAACTAGCCCACCACATTGAAGGCTGCGACATATTCGAACTAAAGATCATTGATGGATGGATTTTAACTTGTGATAGCAAAGGCCAGGAGTTTCTTGCAATGATTACTACACTGAAAGACTTACCTGTTGACACTGTAAAAAAGTGGAGACCATACTTACTTGATCAACGGATTATGATGCGTTGTAGATAACCTATGATTGAAGTGTTGAAAGAGAAGCTCCCCGAGATTGATGTTACTCAGCCTTGAGGACAAGGCTGATTTGAAGAGGGAGGAACTGTTAGGACCCTTTTTCTGAGCTTTTGAATAATGTTTATTGAGTCTATTTAGTTCAGTTGTTTATTGAGTCTGTTTAGTTCAGTTAGAGTCAAGTAGAGATTTATTTAATATTTATTTATTATTAAGAGTCCAAGTCCTGTTGGACTCTAGGTGGAACTCTATAAATAGTGATGTAACCCTTTCTTTTGAGAATCAATCAATCTATGAAAAATACTATTATGTCTTTTAACAAACCCTAGGAGGCCAATCCCCTCGAAGTGATCATCCCCTTTCTCTTCTTTTTTTACGATAAGACTTTAGGGTCTTATTAAAGTAGTTTAGGTCTTAATTGAGTTACTTTCGGGTATAACCATGCTAACTCAATTAGAGGCCCATTCGACCCGAGTCGAGACTGATTTGGGTCCATTAGGAGGCCCATTTAGTGACTCATAGTTGGGTCATGCGGTGGAATTGCCTATAAGCGAGAATGTATGAAGTGTACATTTTTCGTAAGACTCGGCGGTGGTACCACCCAACATAAGTAGTGGTACCGCTAGTACCTTGGAAACCCGAGATGAGACTTTTTTTTCTTTATTTTTGAAGCCATTTGAGGCCTATAAATATCCCACTAATTCTTGCTTGGGTAAGTAAGGGAAAAGAGTAGAAAGTGAAAAAGTATACATGAGAAAAGAGTGTGTAAACTCTCTTGAAGTATAGAGTCTCTTCCTCCTAGGTTTAGAAGTTCTTCTAAGGGAAGTGAGAGGTCTATTTTAGTGTAAAAGAGAGGTGTAAAGGTTCTTGTTAGGATCGAGAGCACTAAGAGGGGGGGGGGGGTGAATTAGTGCAGCGGAAATCTTTCAGCGATTAAAAACGAAAGCTGCGTTCGTTCGATAAAAACTATTTTGATGCAAAAGCCGATTCTAAGATTACTTATGATTAAGTGCAGTTTACGTCTAAACACAGTTTGCGTCTAAGCGCAGTTTACGCAGTTTGCGTCTAAATGCAGTTTGCGTCTAAATGCAGTTTGCGTCTAAATGCAGATTGCGTCTAAGCGCAGTTTGCATCTAAGCGCAGTTTGCGTCTAAGCTCAGATTGCGTCTAAGCGTAGTTTGTGTCTAAGCGCAGTTTGCGTCTAAGCGCAGATTGCGTCTAAGCGCAGTTTGCGTCTAAACACAGTTTGCGTCTAAGCGCAGTTTACGTCTAAGCTCAGATTCGGAAAGATCTGAACTTAGACACTCGTTCGTAAAAGCGCAGAAGACAGTTTGCAGTTATAAATAGAATCAAAACGTAAATGTAAACTACAATGTAAAGATCGTACGAAAACACCGATTTACGTCTGAATGCAGATTCGGAAAGATCAGAACTTAGAAACTTGTTCGTAAAAGCGCAGAGAGCAGTAGCTATGTAGGAGGTTTGCAGTAATGATAAAGTGCTCAAAATAAAAGCAAACTAGAGATTTAGAGTGGTTCGGTCAGTCTTGACCTACTCCACTTTTGGCTTCCTCCACCGACGAGGTCACCGACGTCAACTAGAGGCCTTCCTTCAATAGGCGAAGGCCAACTGCCCTTTTACAGTTTCACTCCTTTTGACGGGCTCAGGAGACAACCCTTACAGAACCTTTCTCTCATCTCTTTACAACTCAAGACTTGAAGAACAGAAAGAGGAGAACTTTTGGACTTTACACAAATTTGAGCTCTTAGAATCACAGAAAAGATCAAGAATTCGGTGTAGGTCTGTATCTTTTCAGTTCTGAATGGGTGGGGTATTTATAGGCCCCAACCCAATTCAAATTTGGAGCTCAAAACGATCAAATCCCGGAATTCCGGGATCAAGCGGTTGCACCTCCTGACTGGAGAGGTTGCACCGCCTGGCAAAGCTCGAGGACTGAGCCCATGCGGTTGCACCTCTCTGTCAGGGGCGGTTGCACTGCTCTGCCAGAGCTCGAAGACCGAGCTCAGGCGGTTGCACCGCCTGACTGGAGAGGTTGCACCGCCTGGCAGAGCTCGAAACTTGAGCTCTGGCGGTGCTACCTCCTGACAGAGGAGGTTGCACTGCCTAGTCTCGCTCGGAGACTGAGCCCTAGGCAGTTGCACCTCTTGGCTGGGGCGGTTGCACCGCCCAGTCTCGCTGGGAGACATAGCTTGGGCGGTGCTACCTCCCTGCCTAGGCGGTTGCACCTCCCACAGCAACCTGGGTCCGAATGGGTTGAACCATTCGACCCAATTTGAGTTCTTCAGGGGCCCAATTGCCCCAGGATTAAGCTAATGTGATCACCTCCCATTTCTAACTTAATCAAAGTGCTAACTACGATTATTTCCTAAGACATATTCTGCAGCTTGCTTCGGTGCGTCACTCGCTTCTTCCGGCGAGTTTCCGGCGAACTTCCGTCGATCATCCGATGAACCCTCGGTGATGCTCCTGCGGACTTCCGGCAAACTCCTGGACTGCGACGATCCACTTGGCAAGTTCCGACGAGCTCCTTTAGCAAGCTTCTGGACTTCTCGGATTTGTTCCCGCAGAACCTCCGACGACTGTCCGAACTTCCGTCGAGCTCTCGAACTCCCAACGTGATCATTGTCATGACTCTGGCGCAACTCCTGCTGCATGTCTTACTTTCATCGTAGTTAATCCTGCACACTTATCTCGACACATACATTAGACAACAAATGACAATTGACTTCATCATCAAAATCCGAGATTCAACAATCTCCCCCTTTTTAATGATGACAATCAATTGATAATGGAGTTAACCTTAACTCCCCCTGTCTATATGCCATACTTCTTGAATTTAAAAAACTTTATAAATTCAAGAGACATATTCCCATCATGATTCCTATCATAATGTATCTCTTTGAAGATGATGTCAAGGCTTGACATACATTTTCAAATTTAACAAGTTTGAATGATGGTTATTGTAGCAATTCATCATATTGTAAGATATCGACATGTAAAGCTGTGAAGCAAGATTTTGATATCATTACATGATGTACACATTTCGAATATTTTAGCAAGTGTAGCATTGCATCACATGGTAAGATATCAGTTCGTACGATGCAAATTTTTGTTTGATATCTTGATACAGGGCATATGGCAATCATATATTTCTTGGTGATGCAAGTATGGCCTAATCATAGCATCAGTGATAGCAACCATATCAACATCAGTAATAGCAAACATATCATTATCAGTGATAGCAGGTATGGCCTAATCATAACATTAGTAATAGCAACCATATCAATTCATATTTTTCTCCCCCTTTGTCATCAACAAAAAGCATGGTAGCATTATAAAAAAGCATGGTAGATGTGATTCCAGCAGGTTATCAAGCACATAAAGGAAGGCATGACACATATAATACTTTGAATATCTCTTCTCCTTGTTATGTTATAGTTCGTTGCTTGAAGGAGGAAACTCATTTTTCAAAAAGTTTTCATAAGAGTGTACAGGAAAATCCTATTTTTAGCATTCAAACCGAAAATAAGATGAACTTCTTACATGCATTCGGATATGAGTAAGCTACTGATTTTCAAAAACATTTGTCACATAATTTCCAATATGTTATTTGATCAAGTGATACCAAGGCATGTAATAGTAATCAATAACGTCCGAAAAATAATTTTAACTAGTTTAAAAATTCGGACACATCAACATTCCTAATTCTCTTCTTATGAAA